>NC_069499.1:799230873-799278373 GCF_027579735.1 Bombina bombina | reverse complement strand
GAAAGCCTCAATAGTTAGCTCCTAGGTATTGAGTTAATCAGGTGTTGTGGATGGCACGCTTTGGCATGTAAGATGGTATTCCCAGCAGTAGGTTTTTTAAATGTATCAGTGATAATCATATTATAATCCTCAGACCCAATCAAAGTCAAGTCCAAAAACTGAGTTCTGGACTCCTGCATCTCTCCTGTAAATTGTAAACCTAAATAATTGTTATTGATGAATTAAATAATCAAATGTGTCTTTTACAATAAAGAGTAGACCATCAATAAATCTCATGAAGAAAATGGTGATTTCGTTAAAAGGATTAGTCTTTGAGTAAAGGTAATGTATCTTCCACCATCCTACAAACAAGTTTGCGAAAGAGGGGGCAAACTTGGCCCCCATTGCAGTATCGCAAACTTGTAGGTAGTATGTCCTATCAAACAAAAATAAATTATGGATGAGCAAAAATGCAATAATATCACATAAGAACAATTTGAATTCTAATGAGTAGTTATTCCTATTGTCTAAAAAGAATTTAATGGCTTGAATGCCCAAATTGTGAGGTATACTTGTTGCATCTACCACCATCTATAACCCAAATGCCACCTAATATTATTCAAAATTGACTTAAAATGACTTGAGTCCCTTAAGTAACTACTTAGGTTCTGTACTAGTGGTTGAAGAATTGAGTCAACCCACTCAGACAACAATTCAAACAGTGACACAATCCCAGAAATAATGGGTCGTCTAGGGGGATCATTTAGGTTTTTGTGCGTTTTGGGTAAATGATGGAATATGGGTGTAATCGGAAAATTGTGAATAAGAAAATCAGCTTCTTCCCTTTTCATGACCTCTCTGACTATCCATAGTCTTTCAGCCTCATTCCCACTGTCACTCACTTTCGTGATTGGAGATTGGAGAGCGCACATGGATTTCGGAGCTGTGCTACTTTGCTTGTTGGATGAATAATGTAACAACTTTGCAATATATTTTCATTATTTATTTTACCCCCTTTCTCATGTAATTTAGCACTGAAAGTTGAGCAATTTATAATTATCAGAACATGGAATGTACCTTGCTGACTTCTGAAGGCTAAGCCTGCTACATATTTGTCCCTAGTTTGTTTTAAAATATTAAAGGAACATTAAAAACAGACATCTAGATTACGAGTCTTGCGTTAGCCTTAAAAAGCAGTGTTGAGAGGTCCCAACGCTGCTTTTTTCCTACCACTGGTATTACGATTCTTGCAGGTACAGGTGTACCACTCACTTTTTTGGTCAGACTCGAAAATACCGCAAATTCACTTACGTCAATTGCGTATCCTATTTTTTCAATGGGACTTGCATAACGCCGGTATTACAAGTCTTCCAAAAGTGAGCGGTACAGCCTCTCCTGTCAAGACTGGTACCGCATTTAAAAGTCAGTAGTTAAGAGTTTTATGGGTTAACGCCATAGCATAAAACTCTTAACTAAAGTGCTAAAAAGTACACTAACACCCATAAACTACCTATTAACCCCTAAACCGAGGCCCCCCCCACATTGCAAACACTTAAAAAAAAAATTTAACCCCTAATCTGCCGAACCGGACATAGCCACCACTATAATAAATATATTAGCCCCTAAACCGCTGCACTCCCTCATCGCAACCACTAGTTAAATATTATTAACCCCTAATCTGCCTGCCCTAACATCGCCGCAACCTACCTACACTTATTTACCCCTAATCTGCCGCCCCCAATGTCGCCACCACTATATTAAAGTTATTAACCCCTAAACCTAAGTCTAACCCTAACCCTAACACCCCCCTAACTTAAATATAATTTAAATAAATCTAAATAAAATAACTACAAATATCTAAATTATTCCTATTTAAAACTAAATACTTACCTATAAAATAAACCCTAAGCTAGCTACAATATAACTAATAGTTACATTGTAGCTAGCTTAGGATTTATTTTTATTTTACAGGCAACTTTGTATTTATTTTAAATAGGTAGAATAGTTATTAAATAGTTATTAACTATTTAATAGCTACCTAGTTAAAATAAAGACAAATTTACCTGTAAAATAAAACCTAACCTATGTTACAATTACACCTTACACTACACTATAATTAAATTAATTCCCTAAACTAACTACAATTAAATACAATTAAATACAATTATCTAAAGTACAAAAAGCAAACAAACACTAAATTACATAAAATAATAAAAAGTTTTTTAAACTAATTACACCTAATCCCACTAATAAAATAAAAAAGCCCCCCAAAATAATAAAAAGCCCTACACTATACTAAATTACAAATAGCCCTTAAAAGTGCCTTTTGCGGTTCATTGCCCCAAAGTAATCAGCTCTTTTACCTGTAAAAAAAAGTACAATACCCCCCTAACATTAAATGACGTAATCCAAGATGGCATCCCTTGAATTCCGATTGGCTGATAGAATTCTATCAGCCAATCGGCATTAAGGTAGAAAAAATCCTATTGGATTTTTTCTACCTTAATTCCGATTGGCTGATAGAATTCTATCAGCCAATCGGAATTCAAGGGATGCCATCTTGGATGACGTCATTTAAAGGAACCTTCATTCTTCAGTTGGACTTCGTTTAAAGAGGATGCTATTTGGTGGGTTTTAGAGTAGGGTTGGGTGTGTGGGTGGTGGGTTTTAATGTTGGGGGGTATTGTTCTTTTTTCCAGGTAAAAGAGATGATTGCCCTGCAAAAGGCAATTTTAAGGGCTATTTGTAATTTAGTATAGGGTATATAATTTATTATTTTGGGGGGGCTTTTTTATTTTATTAGGGGGATTAGATTAGGTGTAATTAGTTTAAAAAACATTTAGTTTAGGTAATTAATTTAATTATAATGTAGTGTTAGGTGTAATTGTAACTTAGGTTAGGATTTATTTTACAGGTAAATTTGAATTTATTTTAACTTGGTAGCTATTAAATAGTTAATAACTATTTAATAACTATTTAATAACTATTGTACCTACTTAAAATAATTAGTTAAAATAGGGTTTAAAAATAAACCCTAAGATAGCTACAATGTAACTATTAGTTATATTGTAGCTATCTTAGGGTCTATTTTATAGGTAAGTATTTAGTTTTAAATAGGAATAATTTAGTTAATGATTTATTTAAATTATATTTAAGTTTGGGGGGGTTAGGGTTAGACTTAGATATAGGGGTTAATAACTTTAATATAGTGGCGGCGACGTTGGGGGTGGCAGATTAGGGGTTAATAAATATAATGTAGGTGTCGGCGATGTTGGGGGCAGCAGATTAGGGGTTCATAAGTATAATGTAGGTGGCGGTGGTGTCCGGAGCGGCAGATTAGGGGTTAATAAATATAATGTAGGTGTCGGCAATGTTGGGGGCGGCAGATTAGGGGTTAATAAGTGTAAGATTAGGGGTGTTTAGACTCGGGGTTCATGTTAGGGTGTTAGGTGTAGACATAAATGTATTTTCCCCATGGGAATCAATGGGGCTGCGTTAGGAGCTTTACACTGCTTTTTTGCAGGTGTTAGGTTTTTTTTCAGCCGGCTCTCCCCATTGATTCCTATGGGGAAATCGTGCACAAGCAAATTTTGCCAGCTCACCGCTACCGTAAGCAGCGCTGGAATTGAGGTGAGATGTGGAGCTAAATTTTGCTCTACGCTCACTTTTTTGCGGCTAACGCCAGGTTTGTAAAAACCCGTAATACCAGCGTTGTCTGTAGGTGAGTGGTGAGGGAAAACTGCTCGTTAGCACCGCACAGCATTACCGACAAAACTCGTAATCTAGGCGATTATGTTTCTTTCATGTTTCAGATAGAACATACAATATTAAACAACTTTACATTTTACTTCTGTTATCTAATTTGCTTTTTTATTTTGATATCCTTTGAAAATCATACCTAGGTAGGCTCAATAGCAATATATGAATTGGAGCTAGCTGCTTCTTGGTGGTTACACATATATGCCTCTTGTCATTGGCTCATTTATTGTGTTCATTTAGCACCCAGTAGTGCATTGCTGCATATCATTCAACAAAGGATACCAAGAGAATTAAGCAAATTTAATAATAGCAGCAAATTGGACCTGCAACCTGCCAATTTAATGGTAAATTTAAGTTGCCTCTGTTGGGTTTATATCTGTGTTTTCGGGCATATTATAGCCAGTGTCTCACCAGCCTCTGACCTCGCCACAAATCACTGATTTAGCCCATATTACCTACATTGACTCAAATCTTAAAATTACAGGTCATAATACACCTGGGTGATAGGGAAGATGTTGTGATATATTCTTCTCAGCTGTGTATAAAAAGCTAGAAATTCAGTTGTATGTGATACTATGTATAATAACATTACATTTAAAGGAAGTGTGTAATTTCTTGTCTCTCTGCAAGAGACCTTCTTTGCTTGTAAAAAAAATCCATACAGATTAAAAGTGTTCAAGATATATATGACATCATTTTATTATCACCACAAACAATACACATATTCCATGGCCAGAGACTTGTCAGTAGAACTGATATCATAGGACAAATGTGCAGAGGAGACAAAATAGCAAAAGTGCTTGACCCACAAAGTGATGTGCAGCTGCACCCCTTGTAACGTTATAACCATAACTGGTGCGACAGTCACTCTCTATATCTTCATATGGAATAGCCACATCACTAGGTGAATCGTAGGACATATCCCTGGATACCTGGGATGAAAAATAGACAAACAGAAGCAAAAAAATATCATAAATGCCTTTTTTTAATTTAAATTAGACATTCACAGCAAAGAGGTTAAAAAACAACCAAACACATTTGGTCCTCCTAATCAGAGGCAAATAAGAGGTGTTTTCACAACATACTTATTATATTTTAATTGGGTAGTTCTATATCTGTATCAACCTTTTTCTAGTCATCATTTAAATATGTATCAATTGTTTGGACAAATAAAACATTTTCACTATTGAAGATGTGATATCAGACCAGTGACCACAGTGGTTAAACTGAAAGTCTATTGAAGTTACATTGAATGCATAGCAAATATCAGTACTTAAGCACTGCATTGCAAAATAAAGTATTTAAAATAATTTAAAACTGTCATTATGTTAGTACATACATAGGTTGTTTTTTAAATTAAAAACAATTTAGATATACTACTTTGCAAAAGTCTTACGCAGGTTGAGGTTGTAATACTGTATATAACATTTTCAATTATATGTAGTAAAAAAAAAATTGCAATAAATTAATATTTTCTCCCCTTTTTCTGCAATTTCATTCTGAAAATTGTGGGTTTTCCAATTCCTGTTAAGAATGGAAGTGTAGATGCCACATATCTATTGCTGTATTTCACTCACACAGTCACTGGTTGCAAAGTCTAGTGACCTATTTGTAACTGTCCCTAATTTGCTTCAGCAGAGATGACACCTAGGTTACAACATGTCTCCCAATACTTTGTGGATACTTAAATATTACATTTATTTTTTAAACTTAAAAAAAGTAATATAGTTTTAAAAAAATACAGTATTGTGTTTGCTTTGATAAAATATATCATTCTATCTAGCATTTGTTTAGTGTTTAATTAATGGGATAAAGGCACTCCAGTTTCTCTGACAGGGAGTGGAACAAGCATACTTTTGAGTATTTTACAGCAATTCAGCAAAGCAAAAAAATAAAAACATAATAATGCAATTACATATTGAGTTTAATGTCTCTTCAATGGAATTGTACTAGGAAACTACATACTGAGACAATAATATATTAGTAGTAGATATTTCTCATAAACCCAAATGTGTTTTTCTTTTTTTTTTATTTAGGCAGAATATACACTTTAAAAAAAAAAGTTTCTAATTTGCTTCCATTATCTAATTTGCTTCGTTCTCATATTATTTTTTGTTGAAGAGCATTCCTATGTAGGTAGTGTGTATCAGTCATGGCATCAATCACTGCTGCCATCTAGTGCTCTTGAAGATGTATAACATTGTTAAAAGTATTCTTGCACAACAGCTGTCATATAGTGCTTCAGGCATATCAACACTCCTGAGCCTACCTACATGCTTTTCTACAAAGAATACCAAGAGAATGAAGAAAACTTGTAAATAGAAGTAAAATGGAAAGTTTTTTTACATTAAAGGGACAGTCAAGTCCCAAAAAACTTTCATGATTTAAATAGGGCATGCAATTTTAAACAACTTCCCAATTTACTTTTATCACCAAATTTGCTTTGTTCTCTTGGTATTCTTATTTGAAAGCTAAAACTAGGAGGTTCATATGCTAATTTCTTAGACCTTTAAGACTGCCTCTAATCTGAATACATTTTAACCACTAGAGGGCATTAGTTCACATGTTTCATATAGATAACATTGAGCTAATGCACGTAAAGTGACCTAGGACTGAGCACTGATTGGCTAAACTACTTGTCTGTCAAAAGAACTGAAATAAGGGGGCAGTCAGCAGAAGCTTAGATACAAGATAATTACAGAGGTAAAAAGTATATTAATATAACTGTGTTGATTGTGCAAAACTGGGGAATGGGTAATAAAGGGATTATCTTTCTTTTTAAACAACACAAATTCTGGTGTTGACTGTCCCTTTAAATACACTTTTTGTATCAGAAAAACAAAATTGGGTTTCATATACACAATAAACAGCATCTCCACTTAATTTGTCCCTATAGTGCTCACTCAATCTACACCGTGATTCTCCCTTGCATGGTTTAAAATAAAATTTGTAATATCTTAAAAAGAGTGGTGCACTAAATGAGTTTAGGGAATATATAAACTTTATAACACCTTTATGTGATAAAATACCCAGAAAATCATTGAACATATTTAATTATTTTATTTTTAGTATATAGTTGTTTCCACAAAATAAATATCCATCATCGAATTAAAAAAGTGAAACAAGGGGGGCGGAGCTTGGCCGTGCAGGAACATGGTCACACGCTAGAGGAGCTCTGAGCAGTAACGGCTCATTAAAGGGACATGAAACCCACATTTTTTCTTTCATGATTTAGAAAGAGAATGCAATTTTAAACATCTTTCTAATTTACTTCTATTATCTAATTTGTTTTATTCTTTTGATATTCTTTGCTGAAAAGCATATCTAGATATGCTCAGTAGCTGCTAATTGGTTGCTGCACATAGAAGCCTCATGTGATTGGCTCACCCATGTGCATTACTTTTTCTTCAAATAAGGATATCTACAAAATGAAGCAAAATAAATAATAGAAGTAAATTGTAATGTTGTTTAAATTTGTATGTTCTATCTGAATCATGAAAGAAAGATTTTGGGTTTAGTGGCCCTTTAAAGACAGCGAGGACCTAAAATTTTGCCCAAACCTACCCCAAACACATACTGGAGTATGTGAATTACCAGAGGGCATCTTGGTGAACAACTGGAAATTACAGTGTGGCAATGGCAAAGGCACCTGATCTGCATATTTGAGAGCAGTGCAGGATATAAAAGTTGTACAGAGAGGTGTAAGTGGCTGTGAGAAGCTGATCTGAGTGACGAACATGCCAGCAATCAGATAAGTAATGGACACATTGCAAATTTACAGTGCTAGTTGAAGATATAAAAAATGTTTATAAAGTGCAGCTATGCGCCTCTTTTTCTTTTACTTGCAACCCACCGCTATGCAATAGCAGCAGATTAGGTGCAGTAGCACATGAGACATAACATATGAACCTTATGGCCACAATATTATCTGAAGGGGTGATTAAATAAATGTACCTACCTGATAACTGCATAGGTTCATTTAAGTCCTCTGCTCTGACCATCAGGGATTTTTACTATAAAGGATGTAACCAGTATGGGCTTTTTGCTATACTTTCTAATACATAAGACCAACAAAAGCAGAGATGTTTTAAGCATACCTAACAATGAATCACCCTGTATTGAGTTTGCTTTCTAACTTATAAGGTGCACAACAACACTTACAAGCAGCCATCAAAGCATTCAATACTAAGAACGCAGTAATAGGGGTACAGCGACCACAAAAATAACCCAGCCATTTTTATTTTAGGGAAAATCTACCCTGAGATATATATTTTACAAAATTGGCGCTAAGAAGGGGTACTAAATCAGAAAAACAAAAACCTTCTGCTCACCTTACAACTTCGGTCAGTACCTTTTTCCAACTACAAGAGGTAGCAATAACCTCACAAATAGAAGATGACATAGATTTAAGTAATAGCTCATCTGCTCAAGAAAATTCACAGATCCCCATAACATCTGAATATGCATCACAACTTAAAAGAGATATTGCCAACCTTCCAACTAAGGCGGACTTCCAGTCACTCAAAGACCTAATTAAAGCTGAACTGTCCACTATGAAAAAAGATATATCAGAAATAGGTAATAGAGTGCTGGATATCGAAGAAACACAGGAAACTGCTAATGAAATGATAGATACGATCACCCACACCTCTTCTGTACATGACATTCAGATTAATGAGCTCCAACTAAAGATAGAACATTTGGAAAACAGAGGAAGACGAAATAATTTGTGTATAAGGGGCATTCCAGAATCAGTTCCACCTAAAGAATTGGATGATTATACCCAAAATCTTTTCAAACATCTCATGGGAAATACATCTACAGACCCCATAATCCTGGAAAGAATACACAGGGCGTTAAGACCTCAGCCAGCAAATACTGCTCCTCCTAGGGATGTAATACTTTGCTTCCTGAACTTCAGGGACAAAGAACTGATATGGCAACAAGCCAGACAAGCACGTTTTATCAACTACCTGGATCATAAACTACAGATCTATTTGGATCTGAGCCCAGCCACAATAACAAGAAGGAAGGAGGTAAGACATCTCACAACACAGCTACAGGAGAAAATTTTGAAATACAGATGGGGATACCTGTTCAGTCTCAACGTCAAAGATGGAGTCACCTTTACCCACAGGATCTAGAAAACTTCACTACACAACTGGGTCTTTTAGGCTCAACAATAGACACTAATGACTCAACAAGCTCTACTAACCTTCAAGCATCTAGATCAGAAGCTATTGCTAGATTCTTAATAAGAAAATGGGACAGAAAACATCCTGCATGACGCAACCAGAGTCTGCTCCAGTTACTTGAGTATAATAATTTATATGTGGTTCACTAAATATTCACTAAATATTAATATGCTTATTGTTCTTTTCTGTTGGTTATTTACAAGTGGCACTACTAATATGTCACTGCTTGGGGTTCTACATTGTGTTATTTGGCTATGGGGTTCTAGAAATGGTCAAGAGTTAATACTATGTGATCAAGTTAAGATAACCATATGGTGTAATGTTATGTTGTTTGCTATATATTATTACTGCACATTACTGTTCTCACGTCTCAATACAAATGTTTTAAATGCATAGCGGAAATGCCGTGCTGCGACGCTGTCGCAGTGGTAGAGTAGGCAGGTTTGTGTGCTCTACGTTATAGGTTTTTGTTTAGGATTATATTGTTTCAGGTATCGATGTAAGTCTTCCATGGTTTTAATGCTATTGCTTATGTGGTTCTATACTCCAAATATAACATCTCAATATAAAAATGTATGTCTAAGAGAAACTTGGTTATGTCACGTTAGGGCCTGATGTAGTTTCCAACGCATCCCTTTACACACCAAATGAGGGAAAATTAGATAGTGCCCAATCCCCATTTATAAACTCATGAGTGATAAAAGGGACAATACACTTACATTCCTAACGATCAATGCCAAAGGCCTTAATAGCCCAATGAAAAGAAACATAGCACTAAAAGATATCAAACATAGGGGAAGCGACATAGTTTATATTCAAGAAACACATTTTCTTAAGGGTAGGGAGCCAAAAACATTCCAATACAAGTTCGGAACATGCTATTATGCTTTTACTCCAAGAAAAAAAATGGTGTAGGAATCATTATAAGGAAAAACATCCCTTTTGTACCGCTGAATATAATTAGACATAAAGAGGGGAGATATTTGATAATTGTAGGCTTACTATATAAGATACCAACTACCTTAGCGTGCATATATGCCCCAAATAAAAATCAAGACACGTTTTTTCATAAATTTTGCAATACACTTTTAGAACAACAAAAGGGAATAGTTATTACAGCAGGTGATTTTAACCTAACCCTGGAGCCCTCGATGAATAACTCCAACAGAACTTCTTCTGTACCACATAAGGTTATATCCAAGGTTAAAACAGACCTCAAGGATTCTTTATTGCATGATGCATGGAAAATACTTTACGATAATAATAATGATTACACGTTGTATTCGCCACCTCACAAGCGTTACTCTAGGATAGACCTCATCATGCTGGATGTACACAGCTTATCACTAGCTACTAAATCAGAAATCAGCACCTGTACATGGTCAGATCACTCAACAGTAAATTGCACACTCAAGTGGCCTAATATGCCACTAACAACATATATATGGAGGTTAGACTACTCTATACTAGAGGACCCTATACATTTCCAAACAATAGAAAAACACTTGGTAGAATACTTTGAATTAAATGAAGGATCAGTTGCCGATAATAGAATACTGTGGGAAGCACACAAGGGGGTAATTAGAGGAGACCTCATGAAAATTGAAGCTTACATACTAAAACAAAAAAGACAGTCTATGCAACTAACATTGAATAAAATAGCAGAAATAGAAGCGGCACACAAAGCGGATCCCAAAAACAACAACAAAACAAACTTTAGCTGCTATGTTAAATAAGGAACACAAAAGAGATTCATTAAAATTGAATCAGAGATACTAGGATGAGGGTAATAAATGCCATAAACTATTAACGAGGAAATTAAGACAGAGAACACACAGATCTTATGTACTAAAAATTAATGATAATGCACAGACACATTATAACACTCAGGATATAGCGGAGTCATTTCTGAAATATTACGAGGCCCTTTATAATTTGTCCTCAGGTACAACTCAAGATGTCAATACATCGCGGCACAATAGACAGGAAAAAATACAGAAATACTTAGACAATCTAATAATGCCTAAACTAGATAAGCAACAAAATGAAGATATTTCGGTACCCATCACAGTAGAGTGAGATAAAGTCTATCACAGTGGAGATAAAGTCTATCATCAAGGATTTAGCAGTTGATAAAGCACCGGGCCCTGATGGCTTTACAAATATATATATTTTTTTAATTCTTTTTTATTACTGGAAACAAATATGGCACAACAGAAAATCAGGCATTACAATAGATAGCATAGAAATTACATTAGTATTTTGCATCCATATTGATTACATTTCTGCAGATGGCTTGTCAGAGCCAAGTGCGCAGATTAGTCCATGAAAGATGAGGGCTAGATATTGTCTTTATAGGCTTTAATCTGTAACATTTTGATGTAGTAAAGTCCGTCCAGTAAATTTTGTATGCCACATCCGTCTCCTTTTTCCAAAATAATTTTATAACATTACATATAACAATAACAGTAACTATAACATACTAACATTGTAATAAAAGGGTGGGGATCAAGGCAGGGAGGAGAGGTGAGGAAGGGAGGGAAAAAAAAAAAAACGGGTTGGATTCTGTTGTCTAGAAAAGCATTTCCTCAGTCGGGTATTTGGTGGTATTAAGGGCCTCCCCCTCAGTTTCACCGGGGTTAAAGTTAAGATTAAGCTGGGGCATCACCTCCGACTGGAGAAATTGTCTCATGATCTGCTGTTTCAGATCTATGTGGAACGTATTAATAAGAGGGCACCATTTTTTCCAGAAGGGCCTCAGTCGTCGGGTCACATCTAACCTCACGTCATATTGTTCTATGTAAAGTTGTTTAATCAATAAGTGTTTAAATTGTGCTATTGTTGGGGGATGCTTAGATATCCATCTTGTCAGGATACAATGCCTTGCCAGTATGGTGCACATCGTAAGTATCTTGTGATGTCGTTGGTGTGCATCTCCCCATTTGAAGAGATATATTTCGGCCGTGGTGAGTTCTATTTCAACCCTAAGGGTGATTTTTACCCAGTTTTGGAAATGTCCCCAAAAACGTCTGATAGCTGGACAGGTATAGAAGTAGTGCAGGAAAGAGGGGGCTGCACTGCTGCACTTAATACATTGGTTGGGGTATGAGTTGTTCCATTTTGCTAATCTATTAGGAGTAATATATAGACATGTGCACGGCTAAAAAATTCGGTTCGTTTTCGGTTCGGATCGATTCGGACTTTTCGAATTTCGTTTCGGATCGAATCGGATTCGGCAAAATTTGAATAAATTCGTTTCGGATTTATTCGGATCCGAATAAATTCGTTTCGGATTTATTCGGATTCGGCTGAATTCGGTTCTATTCGGTTCCGAAATTCGGTATGTTTTTAGTACACTAACACCCATTTAGTACACTAAGTCACTAACACCCATAAACTACCTATGAACCACTAAACCGAGGCCCCCCCACATCGCAAACCCTATAATAACATTATTTAACCCCTAATCTGCCGATCGGATATCGCCGCAACCTACATTATAGCTATTAACCCCTAATCTGCTGTCCCTAACACCGCCGACCCCTACATTATAGTTATTAACCCCTAATCTGCCCCCCCCAACGTCGCCGCAATCTAACTACAAGTATTAACCCCTAATCTGCCGACCCGATATCGCCGCCGCCTACATTATAGCTATTAACCCCTAATCTGCTGTCCCTAACACCGCCGACCCCTACATTATAGTTATTAACCCCTAATCTGCCCCCCCCCAACGTCGCCGCAATCTAACTACAAGTATTAACCCCTAATCTGCCGACCCAATATCGCCGCCGCCTACATTATAGCTATTAACCCCTAATCTGCTGTCCCTAACACCGCCGACCCCTACATTATAGTTATTAACCCCCTAATCTGCCCCCCCCAACGTCGCCGCAATCTAACTACAAGTATTAACCCCTAATCTGCCGACCCGATATCGCCGCCGCCTACATTATAGCTATTAACCCCTAATCTGCTGTCCCTAACACCGCCGACCCCTACATTATAGTTATTAACCCCTAATCTGCCCCCCCAACGTCGCCGCAATCTAACTACAAGTATTAACCCCTAATCTGCCGACCCGATATCGCCGCCGCCTACATTATAGCTATTAACCCCTAATCTGCTGTCCCTAACACCGCCGACCCCTACATTATAGTTATTAACCCCTAATCTGCCCACCCCAACGTCGCCGCAATCTAACTACAAGTATTAACCCCTAATCTGCCGACCGCAAATCGCCGCCACTATAATAAATGTATTAACCCCTAAACCGCCGCACTCCCGCCTCGCAAACACTATAATACATTTTATTAACCCCTAATCTGCCCTCCCTAACATCGCCGCCACCTACCTACAATTATTAACCCCTAATCTCCCGCCCCCAACGTCGCCGCTACTATAATAAGGTTATTAACCCCTAAACCTAAGTCTAACCCTAACACTAACACCCCCTAACTTAAATATAATTTAAATAAAACGAAATAAGTTTACTATAGTTAAATAAATGAATCCTATTTAAAACTAAAGACTTACCTGTAAAATAAACCCTAATATAGCTGCAATATAACTAATAGTTACATTGTAGCTATTTTAGGATTTATTTTTATTTTACAGGCAACTTTGTATTTATTTTAACTAGGTACAATAGCTATTAAATAGTTATTGACTAATTAATAGCTACCTAGTTAAAATAATTACAAAATTACCTGTAAAATAAATCCTAACCTAAGTTACAATTAAACCTAACACTACACTGTCATTAAATAAATTAACTACAAGTACCTACAATTATCTACAATTAAATAAACTAAAGTACAAAACCCCCCCACTAAATTACAAAAAAAACCAAACACTAAATTACAAAAAATAAAAAAATATTACAAGAATTTTAAACTAATTACACCTAATCTAAGCCCCCTAATAAAATAACAAAGCCCCCCAAAATAAAAAAAATGCCCTAACCTATACTAAATTACAAAAGTTAACAGCTCTATTACCTTACCAGCCCTGAACAGGGCCCTTTGCGGGGCATGCCCCAAAGAAAACAGCTCTTTTGCCTGTAAAAAAAAAACACAATCCCCCCCCCCACATTACAACCCACCACCCACATACCCCTACTCTAACCCAAACCCCCCTTAAATAAACCTAACACTACCCCCTGAAGATCTCCCTACCTTGAGTCGTGTTCACCCAGCCGGGCCGAAGTCTTCATCCAATGGGGCAGAAGAGGACATCCAGACCGGCAGAAGTCTTCATCCAAGCGGGGCAAGAAGAGGTCTTCCATCCATCATACAAGTACCAAAATACAAACAAACACTAAATTACCAAAAATAATAAAATATTACAATAATTTTAAACTAATTACACCTAATCTAAGCCCCCTACTAGCTATTAATATAGCTTCAATATAACTAATAGTTACATTGTAGCTATTTTAGGATTTATATTTATTTTACAGGCAACTTTGTATTTATTTTAACTAGGTACAATAGCTATTAAATAGTTAATAACTATTTAATAACTACCTAGCTAAAATAAATACAAATTTACCTGTAAAATAAATCATAACCTAAGTTACAATTACACCTAACACTACACTATCATTAAATTAACTAAATAAATGAATCCTATATAAAACTAAAGACTTACCTGTAAAATAAACCCTAATATAGCTGCAATATAACTAATAGTTACATTGTAGCTATTTTAGCATTTATATTTATTGTACAGGCAACTTTGTATTTATTTTAACTAGGTTCAATAGCTATTAAATAGATATTGACTATTTAATAGCTACCTAGTTAAAATAATTACAAAATTACCTGTAAAATAAATCCTAACCTAAGTTACAATTAAACCTAACACTACACTATCATTAAATAAATTAACTACAAGTACCTACAATTAAATACAATTAAAAAAACTAAACTAAAGTACAAAAAACCCCCCACTAAATTACAAAAAATAAAAAAATATTACAAGAATTTTAAACTAATTACACCTAATCTAAGCCCCCTAATAAAATAACAAAGCCCCCCAAAATAAAAAAAAAGCCCTACCCTATACTAAATTACAAAAGTTAACAGCTCTATTACCTTACCAGCCCTGAACAGGGCCCTTTGCGGGGCATGCCCCAAAGAAAACAGCTCTTTTGCCTGTAAAAAAAAACACAATCCCCCCCCCCACATTACAACCCACCACCCACATACCCCTACTCTAACCCAAACCCCCCTTAAATAAACCTAACACTACCCCCCTGAAGATCTCCCTACCTTGAGTCGTGTTCACCCAGCCGGGCCGAAGTCTTCATCCGATGGGGCAGAAGAGGACATCCAGACCGGCAGAAGTCTTCATCCAAGCGGGGCAAGAAGAGGTCTTCCATCCATCAGAAAAGTACAAAAAAACAAACAAACACTAAATTAGCAAAAATAATAAAATATTACAATAATTTTAAACTAATTACACCTAATCTAAGCCCCCTACTAGCTATTAATATAGCTACAATATAACTAATAGTTACATTGTAGCTATTTTAGGATTTATATTTATTTTACAGGCAACTTTGTATTTATTTTAACTAGGTACAATAGCTATTAAATAGTTAATAACTATTTAATAACTACCTAGCTAAAATAAATACAAATTTACCTGTAAAATAAACCCTAACCTAAGTTACAATTACACCTAACACTACACTGTCATTAAATTAACTAAATAAATTAATCCTATATAAAACTAAATACTTACCTGTAATATAAACCCTAATATAGCTACAATATAACTAATAGTTACATTGTAGCTATTTTAGCATTTATATTTATTTTACAGGCAACTTTGTATTTATTTTAACTAGGTACAATAGCTATTAAATAGATATTTACTGTTTAATAGCTACCTAGTTAAAATAATTACAAAATTACCTGTAAAATAAATCCTAACCTAAGTTACTATTAAACCTAACACTACACTATCATTAAATAAATTAACTACAAGTACCTACAATTAAATACAATGAAATAAACTAAACTAAAGTACAAAAAAAACAAACACTAAATTACAAAAAATAAAAAAAATTACAAGAATTTTAAACTAATTACACCTAATCTAAGCCCCCTAATAAAATAACAAAGCCCCTCAAAATAAAAAAATGCCCTACCCTATACTAAATTACAAAAGTAATCAGCTCTATTACCTTACCAGCCCTTAAAAGGGCCTTTTGCGGGGCATGCCCCAAAGAAAACAGCTCTTATGCCTGTAAAAAAAAACACAATACCCCCCCCCCACATTACAACCCACCACCCACATACCCCTACTCTAACCCAAACCCCCCTTAAATAAACCTAACACTACCCCCCTGAAGATCTCTCTACCGTGTCTTCACCCAGCGGGCCGAAGTCTTCATCCGATCGGGCAGAAGAGGACATCCAGACCGGCAGAAGTCTTCATCCAAGCGGGGCAAGAAGAGGTCTTCCATCCATCAGAAGTCTTGATCCAGGCGGCATCTTCTCTGTTCATCCATCCGGAGCGGAGCGGCAGCATCCTGAAGACATCCCACGCAGAGCATCCTCATCTTTCTTGATCCGACGACTAGGTGACTGTACCTTTAAGTGACGTCATCCAAGATGGCGTCCCTTGAATTCCGATTGGCTGATAGGATTCTATCAGCCAATCGGAATTAAGGTAGGAAAAATCTGATTGGCTGATTCAATCAGCCAATCAGATTCAAGTTCAATCCGATTGGCTGATCCAATCAGATTGAGCTCGCATTCTATTGGCTGATCGGAACAGCCAATAGAATGCGAGGTCAATCTGATTGGCTGATTCCATCAGCCAATCGGATTGAACTTGAATCTGATTGGCTGATTGAATCAGCCAATCAGATTTTTCCTACCTTAATTCCGATTGGCTGATAGAATCCTATCAGCCAATCGGAATTCAAGGGACGCCATCTTGGATGACGTCACTTAAAGGTACAGTCACCTAGTCGTCGGATCAAGAAAGAAGAGGATGCTCTGCGTGGGATGTCTTCAGGATGCTGCCGCTCCGCTCCGGATGGATGAACAGAGAAGATGCCGCCTGGATCAAGACTTCTGATGGATGGAAGACCTCTTCTTGCCCCGCTTGGATGAAGACTTCTGCCGGTCTGGATGTCCTCTTCTGCCCGATCGGATGAAGACTTCGGCCCGCTGGGTGAAGACACGGTAGAGAGATCTTCAGGGGGGTAGTGTTAGGTTTATTTAAGGGGGGTTTGGGTTAGAGTAGGGGTATGTGGGTGGTGGGTTGTAATGTGTGGGGGGGGTATTGTGTTTTTTTTTACAGGCAAAAGAGCTGTTTTCTTTGGGGCATGCCCCGCAAAAGGCCCTTTTAAGGGCTGGTAAGGTAATAGAGCTGATTACTTTTGTAATAATTTAGTATAGGGTAGGGCATTTTTTTATTTTGGGGGGCTTTGTTATTTTATTAGGGGGCTTAGATTAGGTGTAATTAGTTTAAAATTCTTGTAATATTTTTTTATTTTTTGTAATTTAGTGTTTGTTTTTTTGTACTTTAGTTTAGTTTATTTCATTGTATTTAATTGTAGGTACTTGTAGTTAATTTATTTAATGATAGTGTAGTGTTAGGTTTAATAGTAACTTAGGTTAGGATTTATTTTACAGGTAATTTTGTAATTATTTTAACTAGGTAACTATTAAACAGTAAATATCTATTTAATAGCTATTGTACCTAGTTAAAATAAATACAAAGTTGCCTGTAAAATAAATATAAATGCTAAAATAGCTACAATGTAACTATTAGTTATATTGCAGCTATATTAGGGTTTATTTTACAGGTAAGTATTTAGTTTTATATAGGATTAATTTATTTAGTTAATTTAATGACAGTGTAGTGTTAGGTGTAATTGTAACTTAGGTTAGGGTTTATTTTACAGGTAAATTTGTATTTATTTTAGCTAGGTAGTTATTAAATAGTTATTAACTATTTAATAGCTATTGTACCTAGTTAAAATAAATACAAAGTTGCCTGTAAAATAAATATAAATCCTAAAATAGCTACAATGTAACTATTAGTTATATTGTAGCTATATTAATAGCTAGTAGGGGGCTTAGATTAGGAGTAATTAGTTTAAAATTATTGTAATATTTTATTATTTTTGCTAATTTAGTGTTTGTTTGTTTTTTTGTACTTTTCTGATGGATGGAAGACCTCTTCTTGTCCCGCTTGGATGAAGACTTCTGCCGGTCTGGATGTCCTCTTCTGCCCCATCGGATGAAGACTTCGGCCCGGCTGGGTGAACACGACTCAAGGTAGGGAGATCTTCAGGGGGGTAGTGTTAGGTTTATTTAAGGGGGGTTTGGGTTAGAGTAGGGGTATGTGGGTGGTGGGTTGTAATGTGGGGGGGGGGATTGTGTTTTTTTTTTACAGGCAAAAGAGCTGTTTTCTTTGGGGCATGCCCCGCAAAGGGCCCTGTTCAGGGCTGGTAAGGTAATAGAGCTGTTAACTTTTGTAATTTAGTATAGGGTAGGGCATTTTTTCATTTTGGGGGGCTTTGTTATTTTATTAGGGGGCTTAGATTAGGTGTAATTAGTTTAAAATTCTTGTAATATTTTTTTATTTTTTGTAATTTAGTGGGGGGGTTTTGTACTTTAGTTTAGTTTTTTTAATTGTATTTAATTGTAGGTACTTGTAGTTAATTTATTTAATGATAGTGTAGTGTTAGGTTTAATTGTAACTTAGGTTAGGATTTATTTTACAGGTAATTTTGTAATTATTTTAACTAGGTAGCTATTAAATAGTCAATATCTATTTAATAGCTATTGAACCTAGTTAAAATGAATACAAAGTTGCCTGTACAATAAATATAAATGCTAAAATAGCTACAATGTAACTATTAGTTATATTGCAGCTATATTAGGGTTTATTTTACAGGTAAGTCTTTAGTTTTATATAGGATTCATTTATTTAGTTAATTTAATGATAGTGTAGTGTTAGGTGTAATTGTAACTTAGGTTATGATTTATTTTACAGGTAAATTTGTATTTATTTTAGCTAGGTAGTTATTAAATAGTTATTAACTATTTAATAACTATTGTACCTAGTTAAAATAAATACAAAGTTGCCTGTAAAATACATATAAATCCTAAAATAGCTACAATGTAACTATTAGTTATATTGAAGCTATATTAATAGCTAGTAGGGGGCTTAGATTAGGTGTAATTAGTTTAAAATTATTGTAATATTTTATTATTTTTGGTAATTTAGTGTTTGTTTGTATTTTGGTACTTGTATGATGGATGGAAGACCTCTTCTTGCCCCGCTTGGATGAAGACTTCTGCCGGTCTGGATGTCCTCTTCTGCCCCATCGGATGAAGACTTCGGCCCGGCTGGGTGAACACGACTCAAGGTAGGGAGATCTTCAGGGGGGTAGTGTTAGGTTTATTTAAGGGGGGTTTGGGTTAGAGTAGGGGTATGTGGGTGGTGGGGGGATTGTGTTTTTTTTTTACAGGCAAAAGAGCTGTTTTCTTTGGGGCATGCCCCGCAAAGGGCCCTGTTCAGGGCTGGTAAGGTAATAGAGCTGTTAACTTTTGTAATTTAGTATAGGGTAGGGCATTTTTTTTTATTTTGGGGGGCTTTGTTATTTTATTAGGGGGCTTAGATTAGGTGTAATTAGTTTAAAATTCTTGTAATATTTTTTTATTTTTTGTAATTTAGTGGTTTTTTATTTTTTTGTAATTTAGTGGGGGGGTTTTGTACTTTAGTTTATTTAATTGTAGATAATTGTAAGTACTTGTAGTTAATTTATTTAATGATAGTGTAGTGTTAGGTTTTATTGTAACTTAGGTTAGGATTTATTTTACAGGTAATTTTGTAATTATTTTAATTAGGTAGCTATTAATTAGTCAATAACTATTTAATAGCTATTGTACCTAGTTAAAATAAATACAAAGTTGCCTGTAAAATAAATATAAATGCTAAAATAGCTACAATGTAACTATTAGTTATATTGCAGCTATATTAGGGTTTATTTTACAGGTAAGTATTTAGTTTTAAATATGAGTCATTTATTTAATTAATTAAATGATAGTGTAGTGTTAGGTGTAATTGTAACTTAGGTTAGGATTTATTTTACAGGTAAATTTGTATTTATTTTAGCTAGGTAGTTATTAAATAGTTATTAACTATTTAATAACTATTGTACCTAGTTAAAATAAATACAAAGTTACCTGTAAAATAAAAATAAATCCTAAAATAGCTACAATGTAACTATTAGTTATATTGCAGCTATATTAGGGTTTATTTTACAGGTAAGTCTTTAGTTTTAAATAGGATTCATTTATTTAACTATAGTAAACTTATTTTGTTTTATTTAAATTATATTTAAGTTAGGGGGTGTTAGTGTTAGGGTTAGACTTAGGTTTAGGGGTTAATAACCTTATTATAGTAGCGGCGACGTTGGGGGCGGGAGATTAGGGGTTAATAATTGTAGGTAGGTGGCGGCGATGTTAGGGAGGGCAGATTAGGGGTTAATAAAATGTATTATAGTGTTTGCGAGGCGGGAGTGCGGCGGTTTAGGGGTTAATACATTTATTATAGTGGCGGCGATTTGCGGTCGGCAGATTAGGGGTTAATACTTGTAGTTAGATTGCGGCGACGTTGGGGGGGCAGATTAGGGGTTAATAACTATAATGTAGGGGTCGGCGGTGTTAGGGACAGCAGATTAGGGGTTAATAGCTATAATGTAGGCGGCAGCGATATCGGGTCGGCAGATTAGGGGTTAATACTTGTAGTTAGATTGCGGCGACGTTGGGGGGGGGCAGATTAGGGGTTAATAACTATAATGTAGGGGTCGGCGGTGTTAGGGACAGCAGATTAGGGGTTAATAGCTATAATGTAGGTGGCGGCGATATTCGGTCAGCAAATTAGGGGTTAATAAGATAATGCAGGTGTCAGCGATAGCGGGGGCGGCAGATTAGGGGTTAATAAGTGTTAGATTAGGGGTGTTTAGAGACTCGGGGTACATGTTAGGGTGTTAGGTGCAGACTTAGTGTTTCCCCATAGGAAACAATGGGGCTGCGGTGTTAGTTTTTTTTCAGCCGAAACTCCCATTGTTTCCTATGGGGAAATGCCGAATTTTACCGAGCTAATTCGGATTTATTCGGAGATACGGCAGCTATTTCGGATTCATTCGGTAGATTCGGAAGTATTTTAATTTGGAAATCCGAATCGATCCGAATCTCCGAATTTACCGAATTTACCGAATTTCCGAATTAATCCGAAACGAACCGCACATGTCTAGTAATATAGTCCTTGTGCAATAGTCTAATCTGCGCCTCCCTGTAGGTTATTGCGAGAGTCGCTTGTTTTGTGCTGTCTAGACTGTCTTTCAAATCTTGTACCGATACTTCAATATGGATGTCTGTAGCTAGTCTTGTCAGCATGTTGGCTTGTATGGTGGCCTCAGTATGTTTTATTAGTTGTGTGTAGAAATGTGTGAGGGAGAACCGCCCCACTAGAAACAATGTCTGGGTGATAGCGAAGGGTGATTTGTCCCAGAAGCTGTCATGAGATGCTTGCAGAGACATCACGTAGTGCCTCAACTGAAGGTAAGCGTAAAAATGCTGATTCGGGAGCTGATATTTCGTCTTTAGCTCCTGGAAAGAGCGTATTGTGTGTAGCAATGGGTCCAGGATGTCTCCCACTGTCCTGATACCCCGGGTTTCCCATATGAGGAACGGTGCATGCTCATCACCTGCTGGGAAGTCTGCGTTCCCACGGATAGGGATATACCTGGGGGGGGGCTATCTATTTTTAGGAATTTGTGAATCAGCTGCCACGCCCTCAGTGGGTCACGGTATAGTGCACTGTTGGCAACTCTAGGTGGAAGGGATGCCATTCTCACATAGGGGAGATAAGCCGGCGTCAGAGGGGCAACGATCGCTTCTTCAAGCGCTATGTCGGTGAAATGTTTCGTATTCATCTGCCAGTCGGTGACCAATCTGGCTAAGGCCGCCCAGTTGTATAACTTGAGATTTGGCATACCCAAGCCTCCTCCCAGGTATGGGAGATGTAGTTTGTTCGCTGCTATTCTAGATTTACCTCCCTTCCAGATAAATCGCGACATGGCACGCGAGAGCATCCTCAGGTCCCTTCTGGACATCAGAAACAGTAACATGAGCAGTGGATATAAGCTTTTGGGCAGTATTGTCATCTTGATCAAGCCAATACGACCCGACAAGCCCAGAGGGAGGTTAGACCAGTTCATTAGCTGAGAGGCCAACTCTGAACATTTACGTGATATGTTGAGGTCATACATCTTAGAGGGATCTCTATGGAGTTTAATGCCAAGGTAGGTTAGCCCCTCCGAGGCTTCCACGAATGGATAGCTTTGGGTAGAGGACGTATGCCTATGTAGCCATAGTATCTCTGACTTTGAGGTGTTTATTTGATATCCCGAAAAGGTACCGAAGTTCGAAATCATGTGTAGTATGTGTGGTATATGAACGGCTGGTGTGTCGACAAATAGTAGCATGTCATCGGCGTATAACGCCAGATGTAGGGGGACCCCTCTTATCGTGATCCCTGGGAAGAGCTGTCGCAGTTTCATCGCGAGGGGTTCCAGTGCTAGGTTGAACAGCAGCGGCGAAAGGGGGCAGCCCTGCCTGGTGCCCCGACGTAGCTGAAAATCAGAGGAAAAGAGGCCATTTGCGATAACCCGCGCCACCGGCTGGTGGTACATTTTACCTATAACCTCCAAGAACGGACCTGTAAAACCGAACCTCCGCATAGTATCTAAAAGATGTGGCCATTCTACCCGGTCGAAGGCCTTCTCTGCATCCAAGGATAGCAGGAAGGTCTCCGGTGTGTCTTTCCTATCCCTTTCCTGCCCCTGCGCCCAGTAATGCTCTATCACCTGCATGACCCTGCGAAGATTCACCACCGATGAACGTTTGAAGACGAAGCCTGTTTGGTCCGGGTGGACTAGGTCAGGGAGAATCACCTTCAATCTGTTAGCAAGAAACTTCATGAACAACTTGTAATCTGTATTTAACAGAGATATCGGTCTGTAAGATTCAGGCTTTGAGCGATCTTTACTCGGCTTGGGGATCAGCGTAATGTGCACTGAAGTGAAATTGTTAGAGGGGGGGGTCTCCGTCTGAAGGAAGGTGTTGTACAGTCTGGTCAGAGTAGGTGTGATCTGGGCCTGTAGTGATTTGTAAAATTCAGCCGGCAGACCATCTGGCCCTGATGCCTTACCTGCTGGCAAGGACCCCAGGGTGAAGGTGAGTTCCTCGAGTGTCACCGGGGCGTTTAAGCTGTAAATTTGAGTCTGTGTTAATTGGGGTGGCTGCAGCGAGCACCAGAACTGCGTCCAAGTTCCCTCTGGAGCCGGGTCCTGTTGGGTATAGAGTTTCGCATAGTACTGTGCAAAGCACTGCGCTATGTCCTCTGGTTTAGTGTACATTAGGCCTTGCGCACTGATTGCTGTTATGTTGGCTCTTGCTGTCTGGGGCTTCGACAAGGCAGCCAACATCCTGCCTGCCTTCCCACCGAATCTATAGAATTTTCCTGCTGTCTTTAATAGCCCAGACAGCTCCGCTTTTGCCGCTAAGTATGTCTCATAGGTTGTTTTCGTCTTAGCCTGTAGATATGTTTGGTATGTTAGACCCAGTTGTTTTTGTAAGTTCTTTAATTTATATTGTGTCTTGTGTCTTAATTTAGAGATGTATGAGATTATGGCTCCAGCAAACACTGTCTTGGCCATCTCCCATAGGAGTTGGGTGTTTTCAGTATGTACTGCGTTATCAGTGAGAAAGTCCGTCCAAGTGTGCTGTAAATATTTGGTAAATGCCTCTGAGGTGGTCAGGTAGGTCGGAAATCTAAGGGTATTTCTGTTAGTGTACCTTCTCTGGGTCCCAAGTGACAGTTCCACTGGTGCGTGGTCTGAAATCAGAATATTGTGTATCTTACAATGATGTACTTGTGTGGTTAATTCCCCAGCAATCATAAATAAGTCAATTCTGGAGAGGGTATGCTTAGCTTTGGTCAGGCAAGTATAATCCTTCCCCTCTGGATTCATCAACCTCCAGATATCACAGACCCCTAAGTCCGCCTCCAGCATATTAAAGATTTTAGTTTCAAATCTGGCTTTGTAATTTACCTTAGGGTCCCTGATAGAGTGAGGTGCCAGCCAAAGTCTATCCAGAATGTGTGTGGGTGAGATATTGAAATCCCCACCAATTATTAAATTTGAGCCTATATGGGGAGCTAGTTGTCGGGTCAAGTCTGAACAGAAACCTGTAGTTCTATGGTTGGGGGCATACAAGTTGCAGAACACATATTTCACAGAATTTACCGTAGCTTGCACTATCATGAACCGTCCGTCTTTGTCTAGATAGGTTTTTGCTATCCTAGTTGTTAACCTTTTCCCGAACATAATAACTAAACCCCGGCTGGCACTTGTATAAGATAGAAAGACTACTTGTCCCACCCAATCCCTCTGCAGTTTCTGGTGTTCTGGGTCTGTCAGGTGCGTCTCCTGTAATAAAGCTATGTCTGTGCCCAGTTTCCTAAGATGAGTGAGTATCAGTTTACGTTTTATGGGTGAGTGTATTCCACCCACGTTCCAAGTTACTATCTTATGCGACATTCCCAGTTACATAGGATGTATAGAGGGAGGGGAAAAAAAAAAAAAAAAAAAAGGGAGGGAAAGGGGAAGAAGGGGAAGGGGGGAGCGGAAAGGGACACTGAAGGGTTAAGGCAGTTTCTTGATTTATTTTCATATAACTAACATTAAATGCAAGACATTTTGGGCCTTCAGCAGAGTCCTTGATATTCAATGAGTACTCATTAAGTTTAGCGTGTACACAGCAGAACCATATATACAGTATATTCCCAACATAGGCATTAACAGTTCTAACTTTAACCAAGCGCAATTGTTCCACACCCTTACCCCTGGGAGAGATAGATACTTGTGCTGGTGGGTTTGAGCCCGCCTGATTCCCTGCTTGGAATAAAGAAGGTGCCCTTTGGACAATAGGCGCACAGGGCACCTCCATGATGTGCTTTTTGCTCGTTAGGTACATAAAAGTAATGGGGATTTTTGCGGGAATGGCAGTTATAAGGGTGTAGGCGGAGGGAGCATTCCCTTCAAGGGAGGGTGAGATCAGAATTAGGTTAGGGCGGTATAGGTTTCTGTTGGCAATACGTTTGTGGTGTCGCAAATTACAATCTAGATTTTCTCTATTGCCTCTCAGATAGCTGAGAAACCTTTCGGGTTTTGAATCTTCCTGTTTAGTTTCCTGCCTACATGGGGTGTCTGTGGCTGTCCCTGCGCCTGCCTCAGCACAACTGTCAACATACGCTATCCAAACATTTAGATATGTGTAAACACTATGGCCTGTATTAATTGAATCAACATGTGCACGACCCTGAGGCAGCTCAGCACTCCCAGGAAGGAGTGAATGCGTTAGTGACCCAGTGCTATAACCTATTAAGAACTGTAAACAAATTAAAAACGAACAGAACAATAATAAAAACAAGTATAACATGTAAAATATAAAAAAAAAACAGATAACATTTCAACATTACCCTAGAGGCAACGTCCCGCCTCTCTTTGAAGTCCATCAAACCTTTGGGAACCTGGTTAGTTCCATTCTTGAAAAAAAACATTAAGTAACAAAAAAGTTCAGCCATCTTTTATCTACTATGGCCCAAAAGAGCAGAAGAGGGAGTCAAAGGGAGAGGACCTCCCGTTTTGGGCATACAATCTTCAGGTTGGGGGGTGCTGGTTTTCTGTTGCCAGATAACTTTTCACCGCCTGTGGTGAGTGGAAGAATTTAACACCATATGGTGTTTGTAGACAAAGTTTTGCAGGAAAGAGGAGTGCCACTTGACGTCCCTGTTCGTGGAGTTGGGAGCAGAGCGGTGCAAATTCCTTCCTTTGTCTAGAGACCTCCAGCGAGAAGTCCTGAAACAGGAGCAGCTTCGAGCCCTCATATATCAGCTCTTTATGCGATCTATAGGCTCTCAGAATTTTCAAATTTTCCTGGAAGTTCAGGCATTTGAATATCACCTGTCTAGGTTTAGTTCCCATCTGATCCAAGGCCCTCTCAGGACCTATCCGGTGTGCACGTTCTACGTCGATGGGTAGGATGTCGGCATGTATACCCAGCAGTCTGGGGAGTTTCAGTGCCGTGAACTCGAGCAGATCTTTGCCCTTGATTGATTCCGGCACTCCTACGATCTGCAAATTATTACGGCGACTCCTGTTCTCCAGGTCATCTATGCGGTCTTGGAGTAATTGAGTTTTCTTCACTAATTGTTTGACTGTAGTGTCCGAGGCAAATTGTCTATCCTCTACTTCTGAGATGCGGGTTTCAGCTGCGTTTAAAAGTGTGGAGAACTGCTGCACCTCGCTCATTAGCGTGTCTACCCCTGTTTGCAGGGAGTCCATCCTTGGGAGAAAGAATGATTTTAGTTCTTGTAGGAGAGCAGAGTGTGAGACTGGGTCTGGGACCCCTATTAGGTCAGGTACAGCTGAGCCCTCAGCATGGGCGTCCGACAGGTGTTTCAGTCTCTTTTCATTGGTCTTTGATCTGTGAGACATATCTGGTTTAGTAGAGGGAGACAGTTTGTGAAAGTATTTATCCACTTTCATTAGAGTGGGGTGTAAAATCTTCTGAGTGCAGGGCAAACAAGTTAGATGGTGAAATACTCAGATATTTCTGCAGGTGTCACCTGCAAACAGTACAAACGGGTGCCCTGGATGTATGGTAGTGGGCAAAGGTGCACGCTCAGAGTCTCTCTGTAGTTATGCAGTTTCTATCTTGATGATTTAGGTGGTATAGCCTGTCTCGTTATAATCAACCATAGATGGGAGAGACACAGCCAGAATCAGTGCAGGCACAGGTATACTAGCAGCTGTGTTTTTATGTTGCGCACTTTGTGCGGTGTGTGGGGCGCCTGGGGTCGTTAGTTCTGGGGGACCAAGGGGGCCTTAAGTGTGAACATAGAATTTGCAGGTTTTTACTAGGATGTAAGTAACACTTTTCCCACTCTAGGGCAGCGTGGTGCAGTCAGAATGCACTGCTATTGAAAGTGAAAGTCATACAGAAAGACATGTGTTGCTGCACATCACTCTTCCCCAATAATAGTCTCTGTAATCCTTTTTCTTAGAGAGGGATTAATCGGCTGCCTGCACAGTTATGTTATACTTGATTGACCTTTCAGTATTGCGGCTCCACCTGCTGTGCTTCCCCCCTCCTTCCCCGATTTATGCTTGTTTCTGTGATCTGTCCCTTTGCAAATACCGATCCCAGCCTTTCCAACTACTTACAGCTGCCCGTGGAGTGTTTGTTATCTATCCCCAGGTTAGCGATATGCAGCGACGTGTAATCAGTGTTCCCTTCGCCTGTTCAGCCTTTGTAGGTCGAGGTCCCCCACCTCCCTTTTTCCTCCTCAGGGACGGGTAGGATCCAAGATGGCGCTGGCGGCAAGCCACCGCTCCAACAGATAATGCCCTCCGGTGCCGGAGCTGATAGTGAATGCTCCGCGCACTTAGGTAGACAACTGGAACTATGCAGCGTTAGCCCAATAAGTCTGTCATGCGGGGCCCAGCAGAAATAAGGTATATTTTTCGATATATGCGTTCCGACCAGCGGAGCTCAGTCTGAGTGCGTCTGCTTTGCTGGCCCGCCCACCGGAAGTCGGCTTTACAAATATTTATTATAAGAAATTTAAAGATATCCTAGCCCCACAGTTATGTACTCTTTTCAATGTCATCTCGGATGATAAGCCATTTTCCACTAACTCCCTTGAGGCCCATATAACTCTCCTACCTAAGCCAGGCAAATCTCTCACACAAGTTGAAAATTACAGGCCAATTTCACTTTTAAATACAGATATCAATTTTTTTCGCTAAATTACTAGCAAATCGTTTGACAAAGGTTATGCCAGACCTGATCAATAAGGATCAGGTTGGATTTATCAAGTCAAGGGAAGCTCGGGACAATACTGTTTGAGCAGTACAAATTTTACTACATGCAAAAATGACCCACACACCTTTAGTGGTTATATCCACAGATGCTGAAAAAGCATTTGACCGAGTATGCTGGTCTTTCCTAAAATGCTCATTGCAAAAATTGGGACTCAACCAATGGTTTATTGGAAAAATGTTCTCACTATATGCCTCCCCAACTGCAAAGATTAGGATCAATGGAACTCTGTCTAGATCATTCCATATAACGAATGGGACAAGACAGGGGTGCCCCCTCTCCCCTTTACTGTTTGCGTGCGTTAGAGTTACTGGCAACATAAATTAAATTAGAACAGGAAATACACGGTATTAGTATTGGCAATACAGACCATAAAATTCTCCTATACACGGATGATGTACTATTATTCACTACAAATCCAGAAATAGCTATTCCAAAAACAATGTCAATACGAGATGAATTTAGAGAGGTCTTACATTATAAAATAAACTTCACAAAATCAGAAACTTTTAATGCAACACTACCTCCTGAATCCATACAATATTTTATGACCTTAGGCCCTTTCAGGTTGCAAAAAAAGAATATGAAATACCTGGGGATACATTTAGCAACATCTGTCACAGACTTGTTCAGATATAATTAACTACCCATAAGCAGTGAAATTATAGCAGACCTCTCAAGATGGAGGGCTAGACAGATCTCCTGGCTGGGTAGGATACATAGTGTAAAGATGAATGTGTTACCAAGAATGCTGTACATAATGCAAGCACTACCTATACCTATTACTCCGTTATTCATTCCTCAGTTACAGCGTCAAATATTCAGGTTTATATGGGACAAAAAACAGGCGAGAATAAATAAAAAAATAATGACCCTTCCAGCTAATTTGGGGGGACTGGGAGTACCCGACTTTCAAAAATAAAGAGAGGCAATATTCCTGCAGAGGATAATAGATTGGTTCCATAATAGGGAAACCAAAATGTGGGTGGAGATAGAACATATTATTTCTAACTCGGATCATTTGGAAGCACAATGCTGGACCACCAGGGGTCAAAATTCACTACACAGTGCCGTTAATGACTTAATAAACGAAACCTATACTGTTTGGAACAGAGCACGAGTCACATACACATTCCTCTCATCCCAATATTCCCCTCTTACCCCTCTTATTGATAACCCAGAGTTCACACCTGGTCAGGGTTATATTAAAAAAGCCCTACAAGGCAAGATGAGAACACTACATATATATCAAATGGCCAACGAAACGACCAAGTATACACAACAAGACCTCTCAAACAGAGGGTTACCATTCTTCCAGCAATGGTTTCCCTATTATCGATGTCAATCATACATTTCAAAACATAGTGATAGCAAACTTCGAAAGGCTATGCATCCACACAGAGAAGATAACACACACCCTTTCCACTATACATAGTATTTTGCAACAAACAAATCCGGGTTATATTCCACAATTTTTAAATACGTGGAATAAAGAGTTAGATATTGAAATCACGTATTCAGAATCTCTTAAAATATTTAGTAATAAAAAAAGTTTCTCTGTGTCATGTAGATTCCTAGAAATGAATTACAAAATACTGCATAGGTGGTATTTGACTCCAAACAGACTCAAAAAAATATACCCCAAAAGACAGAATACATATGTGAAAATAATGAGGGAAGCATTGCACATATTTGGTGGACTTGCCACAAGTTAATTCCCTTCTGGAAAGCAATAGCAGCAGAAACAACTCAAATACTAAATAAAACTATCCCACTACAACCACATGTGTGGTTGTTTCATAGACCCCCACATTCCATGCCCAATGAGCATAGGAAATTACTTAATGTTTTATGCAATGCTGCAAAATATGCAATAGTTAGGAATTGGAAAACCACAGAAATTCCTTCAGTGGCCAACTGGATAGACATATGCAATACTATACTATGCTTAGAGGAATACCATTATCTCAAAACCAGACAAGGGGACATTTATCATAACATTATTTTTTATTGGGAATCTTTTATTGGGAATCTTATATCGCTTCGAAATTTCAAAGCACTAGTATTTAATACATAAGTCTGCCCTAGGCATACTCCAACAGGATGTGTTATAACTATAAATTGAACTTTGTTGGGATGGAAAATGACATCAACTGGGTCTTATTGCATAAACTATAGATGGAACACATACATTCCCTTGGATAGTTGTGGGATGACCATCAATGCCTGATTATTATTTTCATTTTTGTTTTGTTTTGTTATTTTTGTTTTTTTATTTTTATTTAGTTTTGTTTCTTCAAATATCATTGTTTGAATTTCATTATTGAAAATTGATACCTATGTAATTAAAAAAAATAATAATGACCAAGATACTTTTATATGCATACTTACGTGGATGTATACTTATTTGTTTACTGTTGGATTGTACCACATGACTTTTATTTGTATTTCTTGGTCAATAAAAACCAAATAAATTAAAAAAGAAAAAAAGTGAAACAAATATGCCAAAATGCGTAGTAAATGATTCAGACATTACAATTATCTTATAAACCAAAGCAAGATTCAATCACTCTGTAATAAAGTGCAAGTTTTCAAAATTACGGAAGATCAGCCAACTCCTCAGATTAGCCAATTATGTCACTTCCGGTGATGTTTAATTATTGATGCAACATTGTTCTGGGTATGTGATCACATAATATAAAGGTTCTATATTCCCTAAGCTCGTTTAGAGCGGCATTCATTTTTTAAGATATTACAAAATTGGGTTTTGTGTTTCTTAAATTGTTTATTGACAACATTTTTCAAATCTTGTTAGAGAATATATGTGGGATCACAAAGCTTCCACAACTCTTGGTGTCTTTAACTAGTGATCTTGGTGGCTTTAACTTTTTTTTTACCATAATTGAAGAACATTACTCTTCTGGTTTTTGTACATAAGATCAAATGGGTGATTCTAGATTAAGATTTTATTAAAGTTTAGATTGTGGTTTCTAAGTAATGACTATTAGTCCATAAGGATGTTGTGAGCTTTCCTTTCTCCTGCAGTTAGTAGTGATATTATGGTCTCAAGTTAAAACAAAAATGGGTCTTGTTTCAGTATATTTAATGGATTCTTATAGCAATCTTAAGTCCTGATTTGGCACAAGCAGATTATAAGATACATGATGTTGACAAACCACAAAAAAAAGACCCAAAATAACAACAACAAAAAATAAATTATAAATGTCTTATGTTGCACAAAGGTCCAAGGGTCATTAAATAGTGTGAAATAAAGTGTTTACATGGACATGAAACCCAATTTTTATTCTTTCATAATTCAGATTGAGTGTATAAGATTAGTTTTTTTTATTCTTTTGTAGTAAACACAGATTAATATGAAAAAGATTAAATTAAATGGTTTCCTACTCTAATTAAAGAGCCAATGGGCTCTATTTATCAAGCTCCGTATGGAGCTTGATGGCCCCTGTTTCTGGGGAGTCTTCAGACTCGCCAGAAACAGCAGTTATGAAGCAGCGGTCACAAAGACTCTGAGCAGGCGAACAGACATCGCCACAATACAACCCGATCGAGTATGATTGGGTTGATTGACACCCCCCTGCTGGCGGCCCATTGGCCGCGAGTCTGCAGGGGGCGGTGTTGCACCAGCAGCTCTTGTGAGCTGCTGGTGCAATGCTGAATACAGCGAGCGTATTGCTCGCCATATTCAGCGAGGTCCGCCAGACCTTGATAAATATGGGCCTAAATCTGCTAAATGATAAATATATATTGTAATCTATATACAGATTATTTTCCCTTCAATTAAGCAACACATTGTGCCATATTTGTAACCAAGTGACATATATTCTATATATAGCACTATATATATATAGCACACGGCCCCTTTAAACTCTGTTTCTCTAAAGTCTTTTCAAAGACTTTAATAAATAATTTTATTTTGGTATAGGTTGGCTGACATGCATGATTGATTGCAAGTTGTTTTTAATTTTCTTACCACTTGTAACATCATGTGATAAGAAGTTTAATTAAAAAATATGGTTACATTGTTTGAAGGTAATTTTTCAAGTTGAAATACGCTATTAAACCCCTTCGTTATAGGGAATTGTAGAGATTTTTTTTTAGCATTTTTGCTATAACTCCATTCAAACAGAAATAGAGCCTTGTTTTTTTTAATTACCTATCAAAACTAGATATTTTTTTAAGTTGACAACCCAAGGTATTGATCTAGGCCCATTTTGGTATATTTCATGCCACCATTTCCCGTCAAATGACATCATAAAAAAAATAAAAACATAGAGCCGCTCTGGGATTTTCGGAAATAGCAGACATGCATGGCTTTGTCCCACCATCTTAGATAGTGGCAGACAGTCTGCCAGTATACAGTTTAGTCTTTCTTTTTTTACCTTTTTTTTTTTCCTGCAGTGTAGTGATCCTTCCTCAACCCTCCAACCTCCGTGATCGCTCCCAGATTTCTAAGACTCCCCCCTCCCACTAGTGGTGGCCATCTATAGTACTAGCAGCCGTCTGACAGTACCTATTTTATATGGGGTTTTTTGTTGTTGTTTTTTGCAGTGTAGTGGTCCCTCACCACCATGCAAACATTATAAAAGTCGCCCCACCCACCCCATTCCAGGCCTTTTTTATAATTTCTTTTCTGTAGCAGAGGATCCCTCCCACTCCCTCCTCCCTCTGCTGCTGGGCCACCCACCTGCCACCCCCATCGGAGATCGTTACAAACAGGTCATAACTGGAATGTAATGAAAAATAGATTTCAACATGGCGGCACCCATGACTAGGGGGAGGAGGAGAATAACCTCAGTACTATCCTTATAGACTGTATTAAGTGTTTAATGTCCCTTTAATGTCTAATATGTTTGTAAATTAAGAGATATGACTTAGAACTAATAAAGTCCAACACTCTGTATTTTTTATTATTTGGACACATGTTGAACAGGTCATTTTAGGAATTGAAGTCCTGTTGTGTAACTATAAAGCTACAAAAAAGTTGATTATACTTTCTTGCCTAGGAGACTATCGAGCTGATAAGTATATTGTATTATAGCTTTCTTCCAATATTATAGAGCTCTACACAGATGTATGTTTGAAAGTCAGGAGGTTTAATCTCCTTTAGATATTTATAATAGCCTGTTGGGAATCCATAAGGGCCTGGGGCTTTGTTAAGTTTCTAGTGTTTAATAACTCAATGTGTTGACATAATGGTCTTATTTAGTTTATGTAGGGAGAACAGCAAATATAAAAAGGAGAGGGAAGAATGATATTGAAGAAGCAGATGAGGAAGAAAAGTAAAAGGGGAAATCACTTGGTGGAAGGAGAGAAAAATGGAGTTAAAATAGGGAGTGAAATAGATATAAAGAATGAGGGGAGAGAAATTTAATGGGATAAGGTAAAGAAAATGAGGGCACATAACAATGTATGAGTACACAATATTCATGCCCATGTGTATTAATTAGCTTTGGCTTCAGACTTACACTCTCCACTTCCGCAAACACACGTATTAGGTTCTCAGCCAGAGCAGCTTTAAGCTCATGGCTTGTCCATCCTCTTCTCAGAAGCTCAGCAACAAGGTCTGGGTATTTAGAGACATCCTCAAGGCCTACTGGAACCCTACAAGAAACAAAAGGATTAATGCTCATATTTTAGGCAAACAGACACAGCTGCCCACATGTTTGTGTGTAACTTCTCTTATATCTCTGTTAAATGGACAGTACCTTGGGAATTTTATATATAATGATTAGTTATGTGCTTTGAAATAACTCTGCAATATACTTTCATTATTTATTTTGCCGTCTTTGTCCATGTAATTTAGCTCTGAAAATTGAAGAATTTCTAATTTCCAGAACTTGAAATGCACCTGCTGAATTATCCAGGCTAACTATTCTACATATCTATCACTCTTTGGTTTTAGCAGATAAAAACTTCAAAATAATGTGCTTTATACATTATGACAGTGCCTAGCCTTGTTTTCTGCAGACTAAGGGGCCTATTTATCAAATGTCTGTCTGACATGATCCGATCAGCGGATCATGTCCGACAGACATCACTGAATATGGACAGCATTACGCTCTCCACATTCAGCATTGCACCAACAGTTCTTGTGAACTGCTGGTGCAACGCCACCCCCTGCAGATCCGCTAGCAGGGGGTGTCAATCAACCTGATCGTATGCGATCGGGTTGATTTCCAGCAATCTCTGTCCACCTCCTCAGAGCAGGCCGGACAGGTTATAGAGCCAGCGGTCTTTAGACCGCTGCTTTATAACTTGTGTTTTTGGCGAGCCTGGAGGCTCGCTAGAAACATGGGGCTTAAAGCTCCATACGGGTTTAGCACTGTTGGTCTCATGCAATTCTGGGCTAGCGCGCAAGCGATAAAGTTTTAGTTATTTTTTTGGTTTGTTTATTTTTTCTTTAAAGAGTGTTCTATTGAAGTCTATGGGGAAAATGTAACAGGGTCAAGATTTCCGTAGTCCAGCAGTAAGCTCTCATTGGGTTTAGCTTGCATGTAAAGAATTTACTTTCAACTTGTGATACAACCGCTAACTCGCCCATTTACTTTGAGTGTTGTTTGCACGCAAGTGAAAAATGTATTTTGGAGGCCACTTGTAATTGGGCCCACAATGTAATGTATAGTAAAATGTTATAATATGTGTTTAAGTCTTGTGATTTTAAAACTCATTTTTATTTCTTTTTTAGGAAGAAGCCGCGACTTTCTAATTTTATTTACTCATTGCCGCTACAAGTTCTCACTGTTCTAAACGTGTTATAATATTGCAGCCGTACTGTAACAAACATGTTATTAATATAGAACCTGCTTGTTACAGTACAGTCACAATATTATAACACGTTCAGAACAGTAACAACTTATATCAGCAATACAGACATAAAACTAGTGGCTACTGTCTTCTATAAAATATTAATATGACAAACAAGAAATATTGCTAAAAAAATATAAAATTAAATCACGCCAAGACTTAAAACATATATAAATAAGGCATTGTATATGAATGTATAATATACCCACACCCACAGCTCCTATAGGTTTAATAGTAAAGTGTTTTTTTGGTCTTTATTACCAATGGAGAGCAGAGACATATATAGGCATTCCGTGGGGGTTTCATGGGCTTTCTATGAGAGTAACTTGTATTTTAATGGGGAAACATTGACATGAGTTTCTAACTTTAAAAGCACTATCCTCCATCTTAGAAGCACCTTTTAATCCATATCAGTCTTGACAGCTCTCAGTAGGATCCCTATTATTTCCTATGGAAGACGCTCATTCATTGGAACAGAGAGGGTCAGCCCACTTTCTATTAAAATATTGCAGGACCCACGGATTGCAAGACTAGCAGGGCTAAAAAGGCAATTTATTGTGGGTCTGATGGCCATTTTAACATTAAGGCCTCAGATTGCTACACAACCTCTGCTATAGAAGAACATATCAGCCAAGTCTAAACATTTTAAAACAAATTAACATCTTGTGTTGTACAACTGTTTTCCAATAGCCAAACTCCACCCACCATTTGCCTTAATCCAGGTTTCAGTCTGCAGACAACAAGGCTAGCCTTAGAGGCCTATTTATCAAAGGTCTGTCGGACCTGATCTGACAGTCCTGATCAGGTCAGACAGACCTCGCTGAATGCGGAGAGCAATACGCTCTCCGTATTCAGCATTGCACCAGCAGCTCTTGTGAACTGCTGGTGCAACACCGCCCCCTGCAGATTCGCAGCCAATGAGCCGCCAGCAGGGGGGTGTCAATCAACCCGATCATACTTGATCAGGTTGAATTGTGGCGATCTCTGTCCGCCTCATCAGAGCAGATGGACAAGTTATGGAGCAGCGGTCTTTAGAAAACGAAACACGGGCCCTCAAGCTCAATTCGGAGCTTGATAAATGGGCCTCTTAGTCACAATGTTTGTATAAAGTGTTTTGTTGTTGTCAGTTTTTATCAGTTAAAGCTAATTAGTGAAACATATGTAGCTGGGTTAGCCTTGAAAAGTCTGTAGTGTGCATTTCAAGTTTTGAGAATTAGAAAGTCTTTCATTACAAGTGAATGGTAAAATTTTTTACCAGAGAATCTTAGTGCAGCTGTTTAACACACACACATATATATATATATATATATATATATATATATATATATATATATATATATATATATATATATATATATATATATATATATATCCCTTCCCAGTCTAACACCTTTATAAATAAAATAAAAAAGTATAGTTTAACACTTTGTGAAGGACTATTTGTCTTTAGACTTGCCTTTGGTTTAGTGCTAAAGGGATAACCAGGACATGAGTTTTTCAGAGTGCCCCATACAAACTTATTATGTAATGGATGTTGCGCACCAACGTTATCGGACATCCAGAAGTTAGCGCACTCTAGGCTTTTGCTCTAACGGTACAATTTTATTCTCAACTTGCAGTATGAGAGTAAACATGGAAGTGCTATGGATTGTGCTTTAGCAATGAGAGATTATAGTAACGCTAACATTTTTAACCTCCGCTTGTAATTTAGGCCTTTATAATAAAGGTGTAACTGTTCCTTTAAGAGACATGTATATTACTGATTTTATATGGCAGCAGTATGTGTCTTGTGTATTTTAGGAGACTCCTTACCTCACAGCAAAACTGTAAAATAATTCCCTGTGTGCTGACAGCATTTTGTTATGTAAAAATACCTCATACAAATGCACAGTTTTCTGTATGATTATCTAATAAACATTAATAGGTTGTTTAAAACTTTAAAAATAATCCCATCTTAATTCATTCCCAATTACTTGTTATGTCAACTGCAGAGTATTGAATAGCAACATTTGTTTATTGAAACCACAACATATTATTCTTAAGACCCTGCCCATAGTTTAAATGAACAAAACTAACTATTTTAATTGAAAAAACAAACATAAAGGAACAGTTTTCAATACATACAATACTCTGTAGCTGCTATAACAAGTCATTAAGAACACAATAAATGATAAAATCACTAACACACATTCCCAGTTGACTTCTCATTCCACATTATAGCCTTTGATTAGCTTGTTGTGCAGGGTAGTGTACAGAACACAGAGTGAAAGATGATACGGGGAGTATTGAAATGTTATCAATTGACCAACTAAGTATTGCCCAAAGAGATAAGGAGTTGCCTAAATTGCCTAATAAAATATCCAGCATCACATTCAGCGTTGTTTACACAGCCGTGACTATAAGAATCCTTCCCCAGAAGTGGCTGAATATATGTTTGATGATGCTGTTCAGTTAATCACCTGACAATCATACAATTTCCAAAACAGAAAATAGAGAGATGCTCTCAACTAAGAGAACAAAAGCTGGAAAAACTTTTATGCTTGTCCACAAGTCCAGTACCACTCAGCGTGCTCTCTCTATTAGCTCACTATACAATGCACAGAGGATCCTGTAGCATATCAGTCTGATCCTGCAACAAGACAGCCCTTTAATACCAGACAATTCTCTAATGAGGGGAAACAACAAACATACTGTGATGAGAGCAGGATGTGATGTCACTAGCATGTGGGCGGGGCTTAGGTCCGGTGTCTGTGTCGCAGTTAGTTTAGTACAATCAACCTGACTAGATGTGTATTGTTATGCTCTGCAATAAAATAGAGTTGTACCATCATCGCTGTGTCCTGCATATGTCCTGCATCTCATGACATGGTGTCAGAAGTTCTGGACTGCGCTTCTGTTCCTGATCGATTGCAATGTCAAAGTTTACCCCACCTGAGCCTTTTGACTTTTCTCAGCCTGTAGCTTGGCCCACATGGCGTCAGCGGTTTCAGCGCTTCAGGTTTGCATCCAAACTGAACAAGGAGAGTGGTGAAGTACAAGTTAATTCTCTTTTATACTCCATGGGGAAAGATGTAGAGCCAGTGTTCAATGCTTTTACTTTCCAAGAAGGGGAAGAAGTTAACTTTGATATAGTTATGGATAAACTCAGTGCCCACTTTGTGCCCAAAAGAAATGTGATTCATGAGAGAGCTTGTTTTCACAAACGTAATCAGCGTGTGGGAGAATCTGTGGAGTCATTTGTGCGCAGCCTGTATGAATTAGCTGAATTCTGTGAGTTTGGTGTTGCTAAAGAAGAGCAAATCAGAGACAGAATAGTTATTGGAATTGCAGATGCTGAAGTCTCCCTGAAGCTGCAGTTAGAGCCTGATTTAACGTTAGACGGGGCTATTAGGATGGCCCGCCAGAGTGAACTGGTGAAAAAGCAAAGTGCTGATTTGAGGTCTGAGAGTATTGTGGATGAAGTGCAACAGTCTAGGAAAATTACTAGTGAAAGGCACAGTGTGAGCGGTAGATCTAAAGTACTGGAAAGGCCTAGAAGTGGATGGGCGCAACATGGCCAATGCACACGGTGCTACCGGGCTCATGATCAGAGTGCTATATGCCCGGCCAGAGATAAAAGATGCAGAAAATGTAACAGAATAGGCCATTTTGAAGTGGTGTGTAAAACTGAATACATTAAGGAGATGCAGGTGGACAGTGACCAGGAGGGTCAGGAAGTGTCTTTTGTGGGGTCTGTTGTGGAACGGACAAGCTCAGAGGAAGATTGGAAAGTTACTTTTACTGTAATGGGAGCCAAAGTTGATTTTAAGATTGACACAGGAGCTGATATCACTGTAATGTCTTTTGCTGAATTTATGAAACTGCCTCGACAGCCCCAGCTGGCGAAGGTTACTACAAATGTCCATAGTCCTGGTGGCCGCATTGATTGTGTGGGGAAATTTCTTGACAGCTGTGAGTACAAACAAAAGAAGTTCACCATGTGGGTGCATGTGATCCGAGGTCAGTGTGTTAACAGTTTATTGAGCAGAAAAGCAGCCTGTGACTTGGGCCTCGTGGCCAGAGTGAATGAGATCTCTGAAGATATGTTTGGCGAGTTGGGCCTACTGAACTGCAAACCTGTCCGTATAGCACTTAAAAGTGACGCAGTCCCATACAGTATTTCTACTCCTCGTAGAATTCCGTTCCCGCTCATGCCTCAAGTGGAGAAAGAGCTCATGCGCATGAAGTCTATGGGGGTTATTGAAGAGGTTGTTGAAGCAACTGATTGGTGTGCCCCCATTGTTCCAGTTGCAAAGAAAAACGGAAAGGTGCGCATCTGTGTGGACCTGAAAAGTTTGAATGAGGCAGTGAAGAGGGAGAGATTTGTGCTGCCGACATTGGAAGATATAGCCCCGAAGTTGGCTGGGGCGAAGTTCTTTTCCACATTAGACGCTTCTAGCGGCTTTTGGCAGATCCCCCTGGATCCAAAGTGCCGCAAACTGACTACCTTTATCACACCGGTAGGTCGGTTCTGCTTCTGCAGACTCCCCTTTGGGATATCCTCCGCTCCTGAGATCTTTCAAAGGGAAATGAGTTCTCTCCTGAGTGGCCACGTGGGCACAGCGGTCATCATGGACGACATTCTAGTGTATGGGTCTACAGTGGAGGAGCATGATCAGCGTTTGAGTGTTGTGCTGCAGGCTATCAAAGAGTCTGGGCTGAAGCTGAATAAAGAAAAATGTCATTTTAGGAAAACTGAATTATGCTACTTTGGGCATATCATCAACGGGGATGGCATCAAGCCGGACCCCGAGAAAATTCGGGCTATCGAACAGATGAAAAGCCCTTCTGATGTACATGAGCTGAGACAGATATTGGGCCTTGTAAATTACGTGGGCAAGTTTCTTCCAGATTTATCTACAGTTTTACACCCTATCACAGAGTTGCTTAAGAAAGATGTTGCCTGGGTCTGGGGACCCTCACAAGAAAAAGCGTTCCTGCATGCCAAGTCCCTGCTGGGGTCTGCCCCAGTGCTGGGGTTCTACGACCCTTCAAAAAAGACTGTGGTTAGTGCTGATGCAAGCAGTTATGGGTTGGGGGCTGCACTCCTGCAGCTGAATGACAACAAACTACAGCCCATCGCCTACTGTTCCCGCACACTGACGGCTGCGGAGTCAAAATACGCTCAAATTGAGAAAGAGTGCCTGGCTGCAGTTTGGGCCTGTGAGCGCTTTCAGCGTTATCTAGTGGGTTTGGAGAAATTTAGTCTGGAAACTGACCACAAACCGCTAGTCCCTTTAATCAATTCTTATGACATTGACAAAACACCCTTGAGATGCCAGAGACTTTTAATGAGACTGCTCAGGTTCAATGTTCAGGCAGTGCATGTGCCGGGGACACAACTGGTTGTGGCAGATACACTATCCAGGCTCCCGCTGGCTGCTGCTGAAGAATCCTCCACGGAATAGGATGTGAAAGTGTATGTTGATTCAGTTCTGGCCTCTAAGTCCATTTCTTCAAGGAAACTGGAAGAGATAAAGAAAGAGACATATTTGGACACAGATCTGCAAGAAGTTATAAGGTACATAAAAGATGGCTGGCCCGAGAGCCGGGCAGCCTGGATGTCTTTAAATGCTTACCAGCCAGAGAGGTCGCAGCTCACGGAGCTGGAGGGGTTGGTGCTGTTCTAAGACCGCATTGTAATTCCTGTCAGCATGAGGAAGGAGATGTTAAACAGGATTCATGATGGCCACTTAGGCATTACAAAGTGCAGAGAAAGGGCAGCTACAGCTGTGTGGTGGCCTGGGATCAGCTCCGACATTGCAAATCACGTGTCTAAATGTGCCTTTTGCCGGGAACGCTGGCCTACTCAGAGAAGGGAGCCCTTAATGTCTACTCCGCTGCCTGCGGGGCCGTGGCAGAAAATAGCTGCTGATTTGTGTGAACTGCACGGGAAAAAGTTTCTTGTTGTGATCGACTACTATTCCAGGTATTTGGAAATTGCACCCCTGAATGATATCACAAGTCAGGCCGTTATCATTCGCCTGAAGGGCTTGTTCGCCCGCTGGGGCATTCCAATGGAGCTAGTGAGTGATAATGGTATGCAGTTCGCTTCTACAGAGTTCAGTGCTTTCAGCAGGGAATATGATTTTGTACATTCCACGTCAAGTCCACATTATCCGCAGGCCAACGGAATGGCTGAAAGGGCAGTTCAAACAACAAAATTCATTCTAAAGCAATCTGAGCCGTACCTAGCCCTCTTGTCATACAGGGCGACGCCCATTCAAGCCACCGGGTTTAGCCCGGCACAGCTGATGCTAGGACGCCAGATTCGCACCACTTTACCCTCAGTGGGTGTCTTCAAGCCGCCTGGCCCTGTTCCTCGGGACGAAGTCCTTAGGAGGGATGAAGAGGCCAAAAAGGGTTATCGTTTCTTCTACGACAGGAGACATTCTGTCAGGCCTTTACAGGAACTGAAAGCGGGCCAAAGTGTCAGAATTAAACTGGATGATGAGAAGAAATGGAAGACGCCTGCTACGGTAGTGGGCCGCTCTCCAGAACCAAGGTCTTACACAGTCCTTACAGAGGGAGGGACGGTTACACGCCGTAACCGAAGACATCTTCAGCCTGTACCTGAGAGTCTGGAACCGGATACCTCAGTACCACCGCCGGTGGGATCCCCTGTTCTAAGAGAGGTGCCTTCCCCTCAGCAAGATCACAGCGGGGATATATCTTTGCCTCCAGCAGACTCTTGTTCACCATCTTCTGTATCAGAGGACAGTTCATGCAAAGTTACATCAAGCGGAAGAGTGGTGAAACTTCCGGCCCGTTACAGGGACTGACTTTAGCTAGAACAGTGACCGGAAGTATGGGCAGAATAATCCCATGGTCACTGTGGACTAGGGTAGTCTACCCCGATGTCCAAGTCAGGATGTAATTTATTTGTTCATGTTTTCTAATCTATCTGTTTTTATAATCAAAAACAAAAATGTTTGTGTATACCCTGTTGGTGTACCTTGTTATTTATTATATGCAAATGTATGCTTTGCCTTTGAAAAAGGGGAAGATGTGATGAGAGCAGGATGTGATGTCACTAGCATGTGGGCGGGGCTTAGGTCCGGTGTCTGTGTCGCAGTTAGTTTAGTACAATCAACCTGACTAGATGTGTATTGTTATGCTCTGCAATACAATAGAGTTGTACCATCATTGCTGTGTCCTGCATATGTCCTGCATCTCATGACACATACTTTGAGGCCCATTTGGGCTTTGGTTGAGCGTTTCTCTGTCTGAGCCTAATAAGAAATCTCACAAAATCATTGGGGGCTCTTTTTGAGCATTATATTGTAATGTAAGTGTCTCTCATTCACACACAGAACCCTACACAGGGATATAAACAGCTCTCAAGCTAAAATATGTATTAATAAAATAGTTTGAGGGACCTCACAGTACTGATGAGACTTCTTGGATAATCTCACCAGAGCAGAGAGCTTTAGATCAATGGGGCCCTATGTGTATAATTATATAATTTCCATCAGAATTCTGTTACAAGAATGAGACAATTCTGCTGCTTCTCCCAGTAGTGCACTAGTAGGGACACAGCTTCATGGATATTTAATTAGTTACACCAATTTGCTTGTTTATTTTTTTTATCTTTCTCTGTTGTTCCTCTTATTAGTGCTGTTCTCAACACGTTATTCCTTAGTCACATGACACCTGGCTTTGTTTTCCTGTTGGCCTCTGTTAAATATCCCTTTAACTGATAGTTCCTACAGCTGTCTGATGAAACCGCTGCTATAGAGATTATTCATTCTGTATCCAGGTCTAATCTATTACACTACAGTAACTAGCGGGTTCAATTTCAAGTATACTGGTGAAATATGACAGTGCGTATCTATGTCATATCCTTGAATTAGGATGACAGATTCACAGGATTGATATATATACGTGAGATATTATGCACATGCTGTTTATTTTCCAGGCTCAGTCTATATTGCACTTGACGCATATAAACAAGGCTTTACCTTGGGACACCGTCATAGTCGCCACCAAATCCAACTGATTCATATCCAGCAATATTCTTAATGTAATCAAAATGATCTGTATGGAAGAGAAAACAGATTTGTGGTGAATTTGTTTTAAGATAAAGGTTTTATACGGGTCAAAGATAAAGTTTTTTACCTGCTACATTTGATAGGTTAGCTTTCTGATTACAGGTGACATAGTCATTGTAGAAGTTAACCATCACTAAGCTCCTCTTCTCTTTCTATTGGATAAAAAAGACACTTAGTTTTTTAGCTTGGACATCCAATACCGCTCCTAAAATGTACAGCTCCGATAAATGATTATTTTCTAATTGTAAACAAGGCTCACATCCTTATACCAATTGTGTTCTGTAGATTTATACTCTTGACAAGACTCTTACAACTCCAATCACAGAGAAAGGAATATTGGCAATAATAAATGATACTTTGCTTAAATGCCCTGATTTCCTGATATTTCAGAACAGAAAAGAGAGTTAAAAGCCACATGATTCACTGGAGGTTGCATATATACATTTGTCCATTTGGGAATGATTATAAAATGTTTGTCAATACAGGCCATAGGTTTAGAATTGATTTTGGTTTAAATTCCAGTTTTTATAGATTGCTGTGAGATATCATATATTTGAAATCATCTGATAATTGCTTGTATTAGTTAAAGGGATATGGAAATCAAAATTAAACGTTCATGTGTGTGTATATATATATATATATATATATATACAGTATATATATATATATATATATATATATATATATATATATATGTATATACAGGTATACCTCACTTTACAGCGCTTCACTTTACAGCGCTTCGCTAATACAGCGCTTTGTGGAGCTGAAGTTCAACTTCCAAGAATTTTGAAACAGTGCTGTAATCTTTGTAAAATTGCGAGAAAAGTGACTGGCACCATTTTGTTATGCGCAATTCATCCTTTTTACAGCATTACAGTGCAATCTATGTCTCAGTGTTATAGTCTGGCAAGTTTTACTACAGTAATTGTCACTATTTTACAGGTACAGTTTCTATTGAATACTAATTGAATACTGTGCTGTGCGAGTGTTAAACTAAACGTAGCACTATTGTACCCCTAATATAAGTTACTTAAAACATGTTTTTACGTTTTTAAACACACTGGCAAGTGAAAAGAAAGCTAAAACTGCCTTGTTTCACTTTAAGGCGGTTTTCACTTTACAGCGAGGCTCCGGTCCCTAACCCGCTGTATGAGCGGGGTATACCTGTATATAAATATGTATATGGTAATTGTTTGTACAATACATATCTAGATATATATAGCAAATAAAATCTAGGAAAACAAGCGCACAGAAACACTCCTCATAGTGTAGAAAGTTTTAATCCAAAATAGCATATAAAAAACAGATAACACAATCCCCCTGAGTGATGCCTACTCACAAAATAGGATCTCAATCGGACAGAATACTTGCGCCTGCGTTGGCAAAGCTCTGTGCTTAGGTCTGGGATCACCACAAAGACTGCTCTTAAAAGGCTCAATTGGCAATATAAGTAGCACGCTGAAAATCCACGACCGAACGGGGTAAAACAGACCAGCGTGTGCTGCAATGTGATATAAGGTGGGCGTGACCTAATGCGTTTTACGGAACTCATCCGTTTCGTCAGAGGTTTGATAGACGCCAACCTTACTGGCTGTTTATTTACGGACAACAGGTTTGGTCACGCCTACCTATGTCACTCAATTTCTCCACCTGCTCGCCTGAAAATGGTTACAATACGGCTTAACAAAATGGAAAATGGCAGATACAAATGATAGCAACAGTTGCTTGTATGTTTTAGCTAATACAAACAAATCTTACCTATATTCCAATAGATATCAATATCTAAGAGCGAATAAATTATTAATATATTCCTAGAACTCAAAAATAACAATAACATAAAAAACACATGTGTTTCAACTAAATTCAGAATATGAAGTATCAAAATTCCCTTATAAACACTAATTTTTATTTTGGAACTTACGCTATATATTCATTGCATGTCATAGCAGATTTATTGCACATTTACGATTATTCATAATATTTATTATTGATTCTTATACTAATTGCTTTCATATTGAGTACGCAGCTATCTATATTGATATATTTTGTGTGTCACACATTATTATTATTATTATAGCTTTAGATATATATATATATATATATATATATATATAGGAATATCTATTTAACTTAATTTCAAATGTTATTCTCACACTATACATGCCATGATATCGATCACTAAATAGGTGTCTTTGACGCTATGTGGGCGGATGTCTTTATGGCAATAATAATTCCTATTGTGACAAATATTGATATGGGAATATTGACAGCTACGTATGTTACATGATTTCCTCATTATCGCCTAGAGTTCTGCGTTAGCCGTCAAAAGCAGCATTAAGGGGTCCTAACGCTGGTATTTAGAGTCAGTCAGGAAAGGGTCTAACGCTCACTTTCCAGCCGCGACTTTTCCATACCGCAGATCCCCTTACACCAATTGCGTATCCTATCTTTTCAATGGGATCTTTCTAACGCTGGTATTTAGAGTCATGGCTGAAGTGAGCGGTAGAGAATCTACCGACAAGACTCCAGCCGCAGAAAAAAGTCAGGAGTTAAGAGCTTTATGGGCTAACGCCGGTTTATAAAGCTCTTAAAGGGACATTAAACACTTTGAGATGGTAATATAAAATGATAAATTGTATATAATGAAACAACTCTGCAATATACTTTCATTATTTATTTTGTCCTCTTTGCCTGTAATTCCATTCTGAAATTGTGAGCTTTTCAGTTCCTGTTAGAAATGGAAGTGCAGAACACTGTTAAATCCAGCACAACCATTGGCTGCACACTCTAGTGACCTATTTATAACTGACCCTAATTGGCCACAGCAGAGAAGGTAACACAAGTTACAACATGGTAGCTCCCAGTGTTTTATAGACACTAAAACTTTACACTTATTTTTCACTTTTTAAACAACTAATGAAACTTTAAAAAATACATCTATATGTTAGTCATGGACTAATCTTTTCTTTGAATGCACCATTCTATATAGCATATATTTAGTGTTTAATGTCCCTTTAACTACTGTGCTCTAAAGTACACTAACACCCATAAACTACCTATGTACCCCTAAACTGAGGTCCTCCCACATCGCTGCCATGCTAATAATTTTTTTTAACCCCTAATCTGCCGATCGGACACCGCCGCCACCTACATTATCCCTATAAACCCCTAATCTGCTGCCCCTAACACCGCCAACACCTACATAATATTTATTAACCCCTAATCTGCCCCCCCCAACGTCGCCTACCTACCTACCTACACTTATTAACCCCTAATCTGCTGACCGGACCTCGACGCTACTCTAATAAATGTATTAACCCCTAAACCGCCTCACTCCCGCCTCGCAAACCCTATAATAAATTTTATTAACCCCTAATCTGCGAGACCTAACTTCAAGTATTAACCCCTAATCTGCCGACCGGACCTCAACGCTACTCTAATAAATGTATTAACCCCTAAAGCTAAGTCTAACCCTAACACCCCCCTAAATTAAATATAATTTTAATCTAACAAAATAAATTATTTCTTATTAAATAAATTAATCCTATTTAAAGCTAAATACTTACCTGTAAAATAAACCCTAATATAGCTACAATATAACAAATAATTATATCGTAGCTATTTTTGGATTTATATTTATTTTACAGGCAACTTTGTATTTATTTTAACTAGGTACAATAGCTATTAAATAGTTATTAACTATTTAATAGCTACCTAGTTAAAATAATTACAACATTACCTGTAAAATAAATCCTAACCTAAGTTACAATTAAACCTAACACTACACTATCAATAAATAAATTAAATAAATTAAAGGGACAGTAAACCTTAAAAATAATGTTATATAATTCTGCACATAGTGCAGAATTATATAACATTATACTAGCCAAACTTTGTAAATCATAATATTCACTTTTTATTTTGTAAAAATACCGCTGTTTTACAGACCCGCTCTCTGTACTCTGCTGAGCGGGTCTGTTGTTTTTACTGAGCGCATCGGGCCAGCTGTATAGTCACAGCCCGGCCCGACCGCGCCATTAGACACAGTGCAGCTCGCTCCCGCTCTGTCTGACAGCAGGAGCGAGCTGCACTGTGTCTAATGGTGCGGTCGGGCCGGGCTGTGACTATACAGCTGGCCCGATGCGCTCAGTAAAAACAACAGACCCGCTCAGCAGAGTACAGAGAGCGGGTCTGTAAAACAGCTGTATTTTTACAAAATAAAAAGTGAATATTATGATTTACAAAGTTTGGCTAATATAATGTTATATAATTCTGCACTATGTGCAGAATTATATAACATTATTTTTAAGGTTTACTGACCCTTTAACTACAATTACCTACAATTAAATCAACTAAACTAAATTACAAAAAACAAACAAACACTAAATTACAAAAAAAAGAAAAAGATTACAAGAATTTTAAACTAATTACACCTACTCTAAGCCCCCTAAAATAATAACAAAGCCCCCCAAAATAAAAAAATGTCCTACCCTATTCTTAAATAAAAAGTTAACAGCTCTATTACCTTACCAGCCCTTAAAAGGGCTTTTTGCTGGGCATGCCCCAAAGAAATCAGCTCTTTTGCCTGTAAAAAAAACATACAATACCCCCCAACATTACAACCCACCACCCACATACCCCTACTCTAACCCACCCA